>NW_026972135.1:20000000-20038596 GCF_036711695.1 Zophobas morio | reverse complement strand
CCATCAAATTTTAGCTAGAAACTGTATTTTTGTCGATTTTTATTGAATTTGAACTATATTTCAACGTTTTTTGATGGTTCTGAGCCACCAAACACACCTAAAGCATGCAGAATCGACTCAGAATAGGAAAAGGAGACGTTTAGGTCAATTTTATGCATTCTGGCGTTCGTAGATACAAGAAAACTGTTAAAAGTCTTCAGAAACGTCACTTTTGAAGTGTTTTCTTGTACTTTTGATCCCCTCAGATACCCTACGGGCTCGGAAAGTGCAACGAAACCATCAAATTTTAGATAGAAACTGTATTTTTGTCGATTTTTATTGAATTTGAACTATTTTTCAACGTTTTTCTGATGGTTCTGAGCCACCAAACACACTTAAAGCATGCAGAATCGACTCAGAATAGGAAAAGGAGACGTTTAGGTCAATTTTATGCATTCTGGCGTTCGTAGATACAAGAAAACTGTTAAAATTCTTCAGAAACGTCACTTTTAAAGTGTTTTCTTGTACTTTTAAGCCACTCAGATACCCAACGGGCTTGGAAAGTGCAACGAAACCATCAAATTTTAGCTAGAAACTGTATTTTTGTCGATCTTTATTGAACTTGAACTATATTTCAACGTTTTTTGATGGTTCTGAGCCACCAAACACACTTAAAGCATGCAGAACCGACTCAGAATAGGAAAAGGAGACGTTTAGGTCAATTTTATGCATTCTGGCGTTCGTAGATACAAGAAAACTGTTAAAATTCTTCAGAAACGTCACTTTTGAAGTGTTTTCTTGTACTTTTAAGCCACTCAGATACCCTACGGGCTCGGAAAGTGCAACGAAACCATCAAATTTTAGCTGGAAACTGTATTTTTGTCGATTTTTATTGAATTTGAACTATATTTCAAGGTTTTTTGATGGTTCTGAGCCACCAAACACACTCAAAGCATGCAGAATCGACTCAGAATAGGAAAAGGAGACGTTGAGGTCAATTTTATGCATTCTGGCGTTCGTAGATACAAGAAAACTGTTAAAATTCATCAGAAACGTCACTTTTGAAGTGTTTTCTTGTACTTTTAAGCCACTCAGATACCCTACGGGCTCGGAAAGTGCAACGAAACCATCAAATTTTAGCTAGAAACTGTATTTTTGTCGATTTTTATTGAATTTGAACTATATTTCAACGTTTTTTGGTGGTTCTGAGCCACCAAACACACTTAAAGCATGCAGAATCGACTCAGAATAGGAAAAGGGGTCGTTTAGGTCAATTTTATGCATTCTGGCGTTCGTAGATACAAGAAAACTGTTAAAATTCTTCAGAAACGTCACTTTTGAAGTGTTTTCTTGTACTTTTAAGACTCTCAGATACCCTACGTGCTCGGAAAGTGCAACGAAACCATCAAATTTTAGCTAGAAACTGTATTTTTGTCGATTTTTATTGAATTTGAACTATATTTCAACGTTTTTTGATGGTTCTGAGCCACCAAACACACTTAAAGCATGCAGATTCGACTCAGAATAGGAAAAGGAGACGTTTAGGTCAACTTTATGCATTCTGGCGTTGGCAGATACAAGAAAACTGTTAAAATTCTTCAGAAACGTCACTTTTGAAGTGTTTTCTTGTGGTTTTAAGCCACTCAGATACCCTATGGGCTTGGAAAGTGCAACGAAACCATCAAATTTCAGCTAGAAACTGTATTTTTGTCGATTTTTATAGAATTTGAACTATATTTGAACGTTTTTTGATGGTTCTGAGCCACCAAACACACTCAAAGCATGCAGAATCGACTCAGAATAGGAAAAGGAGACGTTTAGGTCAATTTTATGCATTCTGGCGTTCGTAGATACAAGAAAACTGTTAAAATTCATCAGAAACGTCGCTTTTGAAGTGTTTTCTTGTACTTTTAAGCCACTCAGATACCCTACGGGCTCGGAAGGTGCAACGAGACCATCAAATTTTAGCTAGAAACTGTATTTTTGCCGATTTTTATTGAATTTGAACTATATTTCAACGTTTTTTGATGGTTCTGAGCCACCAAACACACTTAAAGCATGCAGAATCGACTCAGAATAGGAAAAGGAGACGTTTAGGTCAATTTTATGCATTCTGGCGTTCGTAGATACAAGAAAACTGTTAAAAGTCTTCAGAAACGTCACTTTTGAAGTGTTTTCTTGTACTTTTAATCCCCTCAGATACCCTACGGGCTCGGAAAGTGCAACGAAACCATCAAATTTTAGCTAGAAACTGTATTTTTGTCGATTTTTATTGAATTTGAACTATATTTCAACGTTTTTTTGATGGTTCTGAGCCACCAAACACACTTAAAGCATGCAGAAACGACTCAGAATAGGAAAAGGAGACGTTTAGGTCAATTTTATGCATTCTGGCGTTCGTAGATACAAGAAAACTGTTAAAATTCTTCAGAAACGTCACTTTTGAAGTGTTTTCTTGTACTTTTAAGCCACTCAGAAACCCAACGGGCTCGGAAAGTGCAACGAAACCATCAAATTTTAGCTAGAAACTGTATTTTTGTCGATTTTTATTGAATTTGAACTATATTTCAACGTTTTTTGATGGTTCTGAGCCACCAGACACACTTAAAGCATGCAAAATCGACTCAGAATCGGAAAAGGAGACGTTTAGGTCAATTTTATGCATTCTGGCGTTCGTAGATACAAGAAAACTGTTAAAATTCTTCAGAAACGTCACTTTTGAAGTGTTTTCTTGTACTTTTAAGCCACTCAGATACCCTATGGGCTCGGAAAGTGCAACGAAACCATCAAATTTTAGCTAGAAACTGTATTTTTGTCGATTTTTATTGAATTTGAACTATATTTCAACGTTTTTTGATGGTTCTGAGCCACCAAACACACTTAAAGCATGCAGATTCGACTCAGAATAGGAAAAGGAGACGTTTAGGTCAATTTTATGCATTCTGGCGTTGGCAGATACAAGAAAACTATTAAAATTCTTCAGAAACGTCACTATTGAAGTGTTTTCTTGTACTTTTAAGCCACTCAGTACCCTACGGGCTCGGAAAGTGCAACGAAACCATCAAATTTTAGCTAGAAACTGTATTTTTGTCGATTTTTATTGAATTTGAACTATATTTCAACGTTTTTTGATGGTTCTGAGCCACCAAACACACTTAAAGCATGCAGAATCGACTCAGAATAGGAAAAGGAGACGTTTAGGTCGATTTTATGCATTCTGGCGTTCGTAGATACAAGAAAACTGTTAAAATTCTTCAGAAACGTCACTTTTGAAGTGTTTTCTTGTACTTTTAAGCCACTCAGATACCCTACGGGCTCGGAAAGTGCAACGAAACCATCAAATTTTAGCTGGAAACTGTATTTTTGTCGATTTTTATTGAATTTGAACTATATCTCAAGGTTTTTTGATGGTTCTGAGCCACCAAACACACTCAAAGCATGCAGAATCGACTCAGAATAGGAAAAGGAGACGTTTAGGTCAATTTTATGCATTCTGGCGTTCGTAGATACAAGAAAACTGTTAAAATTCATCAGAAACGTCACTTTTGAAGTGTTTTCTTGTACTTTTAAGCCACTCAGATACCCTACGGGCTCGGAAAGTGCAGCGAAACCATCAAATTTTAGCTAGAAACTGTATTTTTGTCGATTTTTATTGAATTTGAACTATATTTCAACGTTTTTTGATGGTTCTGAGCCACCAAACACACTTAAAGCATGCAGAATCGACTCAGAATAGGAAAAGGAGACGTTTAGGTCAATTTTATGCATTCTGGCGTTCGTAGATACAAGAAAACTGTTAAAATTCTTCAGAAATGTCACTTTTAAAGTGTTTTCTTGTACTTTTAAGCCTCTCAGATACCCTACGTGCTCGGAAAGTGCAACGAAACCATCAAATTTTACCTAGAAACTGTATTTTTGTCGATTTTTATTGAATTTGAACTATATTTCAACGTTTTTTGATGGTTCTGAGCAACCAAACACACTTAAAGCATGCAGATTCGACTCAGAATAGGAAAAGGAGACGTTTAGGTCAATTTTATGCATTCTGGCGTTGGCAGATACAAGAAAACTGTTAAAATTCTTCAGAAACGTCACTTTTGAAGTGTTTTCTTGTGGTTTTAAGCCACTCAGATACCCAACGGGCTTGGAAAGTGCAACGAAACCATCAAATTTCAGCTAGAAACTGTATTTTTGTCGATTTTTATAGAATTTGAACTATATTTCAACGTTTTTTGATGGTTCTGAGCCACCAAACACACTCAAAGCATGCAGAATCGACTCAGAATAGGAAAAGGAGACGTTTAGGTCAATTATATGCATTCTGGCGTTCGTAGATACAAGAAAACTGTTAAAATTCATCAGAAACGTCGCTTTTGAAGTGTTTTCTTGTACTTTTAAGCCACTCAGATAACCTACGGGATCGGAAAGTGCAACGAAACCATCAAATTTTAGCTAGAAACTGTATTTTTGTCGATTTTTATTGAATTTGAACTATATTTCAACGTTTTTTGATGGTTCTGAGCCACCAAACACACTTAAAGCATGCAGAATCGACTCAGAATAGGAAAAGGGGACGTTTAGGTCAATTTTATGCATTCTGGCGTTCGTAGATACAAGAAAACTGTTAAAATTCTTCAGAAACGTCACTTTTGAAGTGTTTTCTTGTACTTTTAAGCCTCTCAGATACCCTACGTGCTCGGAAAGTGCAACGAAACCATCAAATTTTAGCTAGAAACTGTATTTTCGTCGATTTTGATTGAATTTGAACTATATTTCAACGTTTTTTGATGGTTCTGAGCCACCAAACACACTTAAAGCATGCAGATTCGACTCAGAATAGGAAAAGGAGACGTTTAGGTCAATTTTATGCATTCTGGCGTTGGCAGATACAAGAAAACTGTTAAAATTCTTCAGAAACGTCACTTTTGAAGTGTTTTCTTGTGGTTTTGAGCCACTCAGATACCCAACGGGCTTGGAAAGTGCAACGAAACCATCAAATTTCAGCTAGAAACTGTATTTTTGTCGATTTTTATAGAATTTGAACTATATTTCAACGTTTTTTGATGGTTCTGAGCCACCAAACACACTCAAAGCATGCAGAATCGACTCAAAATAGGAAAAGGAGACGTTTAGGTCAATTATATGCATTCTGGCGTTCGTAGATACAAGAAAACTGTTAAAATTCATCAGAAACGTCGCTTTTGAAGTGTTTTCTTGTACTTTTAAGCCACTCAGATACCCTACGGGCTCGGAAGGTGCAACGAGACCATCAAATTTTAGCCAGAAACTGTATTTTTGTCGATTTTTATTGAATTTGAACTATATTTCAACGTTTTTTGATGGTTCTGAGCCACCAAACACACTTAAAGCATGCAGAATCGACTCAGAATAGGAAAAGGAGACGTTTAGATCAATTTTATGCATTCTGGCGTTCGTAGATACAAGAAAACTGTTAAAAGTCTTCAGAAACGTCACTTTTGAAGTGTTTTCTTGTACTTTTGATCCCCTCAGATACCCTACGGGCTCGGAAAGTGCAACGAAACCATCAAATTTTAGATAGAAACTGTATTTTTGTCGATTTTTATTGAATTTGAACTATTTTTCAACGTTTTTCTGATGGTTCTGAGCCACCAAACACACTTAAAGCATGCAGAATCGACTCAGAATAGGAAAAGGAGACGTTTAGGTCAATTTTATGCATTCTGGCGTTCGTAGATACAAGAAAACTGTTAAAATTCTTCAGAAACGTCACTTTTGAAGTGTTTTCTTGTACTTTTAAGCCACTCAGAAACCCAACGGGCTCGGAAAGTGCAACGAAACCATCAAATTTTAGCTAGAAACTGTATTTTTGTCGATTTTTATTGAATTTGAACTATATTTCAACGTTTTTTGATGGTTCTGAGCCACCAAACACACTTAAAGCATGCAAAATCGACTCAGAATCGGAAAAGGAGACGTTTAGGTCAATTTTATGCATTCTGGCGTTCGTAGATACAAGAAAACTGTTAAAATTCTTCAGAAACGTCACTTTTGAAGTGTTTTCTTGTACTTTTAAGCCACTCAGATACCCTACGGCCTCGGAAAGTGCAACGAAACCATCAAATTTTAGCTAGAAACTGTATTTTTGTCGATTTTTATTGAATTTGAACTATATTTCAACGTTTTTTGATGGTTCTGAGCCACCAAACACACTTAAAGCATGCAGATTCGACTCAGAATAGGAAAAGGAGACGTTTAGGTCAATTTTATGCATTCTGGCGTTGGCAGATACAAGAAAACTATTAAAATTCTTCAGAAACGTCACTATTGAAGTGTTTTCTTGTACTTTTAAGCCACTCAGTACCCTACGGGCTCGGAAAGTGCAACGAAACCATCAAATTTTAGCTAGAAACTGTATTTTTGTCGATTTTTATTGAATTTGAACTATATTTCAACGTTTTTTGATGGTTCTGAGCCACCAAACACACTTAAAGCATGCAGAATCGACTCAGAATAGGAAAAGGAGACGTTTAGGTCGATTTTATGCATTCTGGCGTTCGTAGATACAAGAAAACTGTTAAAATTCTTCAGAAACGTCACTTTTGAAGTGTTTTCTTGTACTTTTAAGCCACTCAGATACCCTACGGGCTCGGAAAGGGCAACGAAACCATCAAATTTTAGCTAGAAACTTTATTTTTGTCGATTTTTATTGAATTTGAACTATATTTCAACGTTTTTTGATGGTTCTGAGCCACCAAACACACTTAAAGCATGCAGAATCGACTCAGAATAGGAAGAGGAGACGTTTAGGTCAATTTTATGCATTCTGGCGTTCGTAGATACAAGAAAACTGTTAAAATTCTTCAGAAACGTCACTTTTGAAGCGTTTTCTTGTACTTTTAAGCCACTCAGATACCCAACGGGCTCGGAAAGTGCAACGAAACCATCAAATTTTAGCTAGAAACTGTATTTTTGTCGATTTTTATTGAATTTGAACTATATTTCAAAGTTTTTTGATGGTTCTGAGCCACCAAACACACTTAAAGCATGCAGAATCGACTCAGAATAGGAAAAGGAGACGTTTAGGTCAATTTTATGCATTCTGGCGTTGGCAGATACAAGAAAACTGTTAAAATTCTTCAGAAACGTCACTTTTGAAGTGTTTTCTTGTACTTTTAAGCCACTCAGATACCCTACGGGCTCGGAAAGTGCAACGAAACCATCAAATTTTAGCTTGAAACTGTATTTTTGTCGATTTTTATTAAATTTGAACTATATTTCAACGTTTTTTGATGGTTCTGAGCCACCAAACACACCTAAAGCATGCAGAATCGACTCAGAATAGGAAAAGGAGACGTTTAGGTCAATTTTATGCATTCTGGCGTTCGTAGATACAAGAAAACTGTTAAAATTCTTCAGAAACGTCACTTTTAAAGTGTTTTCTTGTACTTTTAAGCCACTCAGATACCCTACGGGCTTGGAAAGTGCAACGAAACCATCAAATTTTAGCTAGAAACTGTATTTTTGTCGATTTTTATTGAACTTGAACTATATTTCAACGTTTTTTGATGGTTCTGAGCCACCAAACACACTTAAAGCATGCAGAACCGACTCAGAATAGGAAAAGGAGACGTTTAGGTCAATTTTATGCATTCTGGCGTTCGTAGATACAAGAAAACTGTTAAAATTCTTCAGAAACGTCACTTTTGACGTGTTTTCTTGTACTTTTAAGCCACTCAGATACCCTACGGGCTCGGAAAGTGCAACGAAACCATCAAATTTTAGCTGGAAACTGTATTTTTGTCGATTTTTATTGAATTTGAACTATATTTCAAGGTTTTTTGATGGTTCTGAGCCACCAAACACACTCAAAGCATGCAGAATCGACTCAGAATAGGAAAAGGAGACGTTGAGGTCAATTTTATGCATTCTGGCGTTCGTAGATACAAGAAAACTGTTAAAATTCATCAGAAACGTCACTTTTGAAGTGTTTTCTTGTACTTTTAAGCCACTCAGATACCCTACGGGCTCGGAAAGTGCAACGAAACCATCAAATTTTAGCTAGAAACTGTATTTTTGTCGATTTTTATTGAATTTGAACTATATTTCAACGTTTTTTGGTGGTTCTGAGCCACCAAACACACTTAAAGCATGCAGAATCGACTCAGAATAGGAAAAGGGGTCGTTTAGGTCAATTTTATGCATTCTGGCGTTCGTAGATACAAGAAAACTGTTAAAATTCTTCAGAAACGTCACTTTTGAAGTGTTTTCTTGTACTTTTAAGACTCTCAGATACC
Organism: Zophobas morio; assembly: GCF_036711695.1. Classification (NCBI taxonomy): domain Eukaryota; kingdom Metazoa; phylum Arthropoda; class Insecta; order Coleoptera; family Tenebrionidae; genus Zophobas; species Zophobas morio. The sequence goes on along the minus strand of NW_026972135.1, from coordinate 20,030,341 downwards.
CTACGTGCTCGGAAAGTGCAACGAAACCATCAAATTTTAGCTAGAAACTGTATTTTTGTCGATTTTTATTGAATTTGAACTATATTTCAACGTTTTTTGATGGTTCTGAGCCACCAAACACACTTAAAGCATGCAGATTCGACTCAGAATAGGAAAAGGAGACGTTTAGGTCAACTTTATGCATTCTGGCGTTGGCAGATACAAGAAAACTGTTAAAATTCTTCAGAAACGTCACTTTTGAAGTGTTTTCTTGTGGTTTTAAGCCACTCAGATACCCTATGGGCTTGGAAAGTGCAACGAAACCATCAAATTTCAGCTAGAAACTGTATTTTTGTCGATTTTTATAGAATTTGAACTATATTTGAACGTTTTTTGATGGTTCTGAGCCACCAAACACACTCAAAGCATGCAGAATCGACTCAGAATAGGAAAAGGAGACGTTTAGGTCAATTATATGCATTCTGGCGTTCGTAGATACAAGAAAACTGTTAAAATTCATCAGAAACGTCGCTTTTGAAGTGTTTTCTTGTACTTTTAAGCCACTCAGATACCCTACGGGCTCGGAAGGTGCAACGAGACCATCAAATTTTAGCTAGAAACTGTATTTTTGCCGATTTTTATTGAATTTGAACTATATTTCAACGTTTTTTGATGGTTCTGAGCCACCAAACACACTTAAAGCATGCAGAATCGACTCAGAATAGGAAAAGGAGACGTTTAGGTCAATTTTATGCATTCTGGCGTTCGTAGATACAAGAAAACTGTTAAAAGTCTTCAGAAACGTCACTTTTGAAGTGTTTTCTTGTACTTTTAATCCCCTCAGATACCCTACGGGCTCGGAAAGTGCAACGAAACCATCAAATTTTAGCTAGAAACTGTATTTTTGTCGATTTTTATTGAATTTGAACTATATTTCAACGTTTTTTTGATGGTTCTGAGCCACCAAACACACTTAAAGCATGCAGAAACGACTCAGAATAGGAAAAGGAGACGTTTAGGTCAATTTTATGCATTCTGGCGTTCGTAGATACAAGAAAACTGTTAAAATTCTTCAGAAACGTCACTTTTGAAGTGTTTTCTTGTACTTTTAAGCCACTCAGAAACCCAACGGGCTCGGAAAGTGCAACGAAACCATTAAATTTTAGCTAGAAACTGTATTTTTGTCGATTTTTATTGAATTTGAACTATATTTCAACGTTTTTTGATGGTTCTGAGCCACCAAACACACTTAAAGCATGCAAAATCGACTCAGAATCGGAAAAGGAGACGTTTAGGTCAATTTTATGCATTCTGGCGTTCGTAGATACAAGAAAACTGTTAAAATTCTTCAGAAACGTCACTTTTGAAGTGTTTTCTTGTACTTTTAAGCCACTCAGATACCCAATGGGCTCGGAAAGTGCAACGAAACCATCAAATTTTAGCTAGAAACTGTATTTTTGTCGATTTTTATTGAATTTGAACTATATTTCAACGTTTTTTGATGGTTCTGAGCCACCAAACACACTTAAAGCATGCAGATTCGACTCAGAATAGGAAAAGGAGACGTTTAGGTCAATTTTATGCATTCTGGCGTTGGCAGATACAAGAAAACTATTAAAATTCTTCAGAAACGTCACTATTGAAGTGTTTTCTTGTACTTTTAAGCCACTCAGTACCCTACGGGCTCGGAAAGTGCAACGAAACCATCAAATTTTAGCTAGAAACTGTATTTTTGTCGATTTTTATTGAATTTGAACTATATTTCAACGTTTTTTGATGGTTCTGAGCCACCAAACACACTTAAAGCATGCAGAATCGACTCAGAATAGGAAAAGGAGACGTTTAGGTCGATTTTATGCATTCTGGCGTTCGTAGATACAAGAAAACTGTTAAAATTCTTCAGAAACGTCACTTTTGAAGTGTTTTCTTGTACTTTTAAGCCACTCAGATACCCTACGGGCTCGGAAAGGGCAACGAAACCATCAAATTTTAGCTAGAAACTTTATTTTTGTCCATTTTTATTGAATTTGAACTATATTTCAACGTTTTTTGATGGTTCTGAGCCACCAAACACACTTAAAGCATGCAGAATCGACTCAGAATAGGAAGAGGAGACGTTTAGGTCAATTTTATGCATTCTGGCGTTCGTAGATACAAGAAAACTGTTAAAATTCTTCAGAAACGTCACTTTTGAAGTGTTTTCTTGTACTTTTAAGCCACTCAGATACCCAACGGGCTCGGAAAGTGCAACGAAACCATCAAATTTTAGCTAGAAACTGTATTTTTGTCGATTTTTATTGAATTTGAACTATATTTCAACATTATTTGATGGTTCTGAGCCACCAAACACACTTAAAGCATGCAGAATCGACTCAGAATAGGAAAAGGAGACGTTTAGGTCAATTTTATGCATTCGGGCGTTCGTAGATACAAGAAAACTGTTAAAATTCTTCAGAAACGTCACTTTTGAAGTGTTTTCTTGTACTTTTAAGCCACTCAGATACCCTACGGGCTCGGAAAGTGCAACGAAACCATGAAATTTTAGCTAGAAACTGTATTTTTGTCGATTTTTATTGAATTTGAACTATATTTCAACGTTTTTTGATGGTTCTGAGCCACCAAACACACTTAAAGCATGCAGAATCGACTCAGAATAGGAAAAGGAGACGTTTAGGTCGATTTTATGCATTCTGGCGTTCGTAGATACAAGAAAACTGTTAAAATTCTTCAGAAACGTCACTTTTGAAGTGTTTTCTTGTACTTTTAAGCCACTCAGATACCCTACGGGCTCGGAAAGGGCAACGAAACCATCAAATTTTAGCTAGAAACTTTATTTTTGTCGATTTTATTGAATTTGAACTATATTTCAACGTTTTTTGATGGTTCTGAGCCACCAAACACACTTAAAGCATGCAGAATCGACTCAGAATAGGAAGAGGAGACGTTTAGGTCAATTTTATGCATTCTGGCGTTCGTAGATACAAGAAAACTGTTAAAATTCTTCAGAAACGTCACTTTTGAAGCGTTTTCTTGTACTTTTAAGCCACTCAGATACCCTACGGGCTCGGAAAGTGCAACGAAACCATCAAATTTTAGCTAGAAACTGTATTTTTGTCGATTTTTATTGAATTTGAACTATATTTCAACGTTTTTTGATGGTTCTGAGCCACCAAACACACTTAAAGCATGCAGAATCGACTCAGAATAGGAAAAGGAGACGTTTAGGTCAATTTTATGCATTCTGGCGTTGGCAGATACAAGAAAACTGTTAAAATTCTTCAGAAACGTCACTTTTGAAGTGTTTTCTTGTACTTTTAAGCCACTCAGATACCCTACGGGCTCGGAAAGTGCAACGAAACCATCAAATTTTAGCTTGAAACTGTATTTTTGTCGATTTTTATTAAATTTGAACTATATTTCAACGTTTTTTGATGGTTCTGAGCCACCAAACACACCTAAAGCATGCAGAATCGACTCAGAATAGGAAAAGGAGACGTTTAGGTCAAATTTATGCATTCTGGCGTTCGTAGATACAAGAAAACTGTTAAATTCTTCAGAAACGTCACTTTTGAAGTGTTTTCTTGTACTTTTAAGCCACTCAGATACCCTACGGGCTCGGAAAGTGCAACGAAACCATCAAATTTTAGCTAGAAACTGTATTTTTGTCGATTTTTATTGAATTTGAACTATATTTCAACGTTTCTTGATGGTTCTGAGCCACCAAACACACTTAAAGCATGCAGAATCGACTCAGAATAGGAAAAGGAGAAGTTTAGGTCAATTTTATGCATTCTGGCGTTCGTAGATACAAGAAAACTGTTAAAATTCTTCAGAAACGTCACTTTTTTTGAAGTGTTTTCTTGCACTTTTAAGCCACTCAGATACCCAACGGGCTCGGAAAGTGCAACGAAACCATCAAATTTTAGCTAGAAATTGTATTTTTCTCGATTTTTATTGAATTTGAACTATATTTCAAGGTTTTTTGATGGTTCTGAGCCACCAAACACACTTAAAGCATGCAGAATCGACTCAGAATAGGAAAAGGAGACGTTTAGGTCAATTTTATGCATTCTGGCATTCGTAGATACAAGAAAACTGTTAAAATTCTTCAGAAACGTCACTTTTGAAGTGTTTTCTTGTACTTTTAAGCCACTCAGATACCCAACGGGCTCGGAAAGTGCAACGAAACCATCAAATTTTAGCTAGAAACTGTATTTTTGTCGATTTTTATTGAATTTGAACTATATTTCAACATTATTTGATGGTTCTGAGCCACCAAACACACTTAAAGCATGCAGAATCGACTCAGAATAGGAAAAGGAGACGTTTAGGTCAATTTTATGCATTCGGGCGTTCGTAGATACAAGAAAACTGTTAAAATTCTTCAGAAACGTCAGTTTTGAAGTGTTTTCTTGTACTTTTAAGCCACTCAGATACCCTACGGGCTCGGAAAGTGCAACGAAACCATCAAATTTTAGCTAGAAACTGTATTTTTGTAGATTTTTATTGAATTTGAACTATATTTCAACGTTTTTTGATGGTTCCGAGCCACCAAACACACTTAAAGCATGCAGAATCGACTCAGAATAGGAAAAGGAGACGTTTAGGTCAATTTTATGCATTCTGGCGTTCGTAGATACAAGAAAACTGTTAAAATTCTTCAGGGAACGTCACTTTTGAAGTGTTTTCTTGTACTTTTAAGCCACTCAGATACCCTACGGGCTCGGAAAGTGCAACGAAACCATCAAATTTTAGCTAAAAACTGTATTTTTGTCGATTTTTAGTGAATTTGAACTATATTTCAACGTTTTTTGATGGTTCTGAGCCACCAAACACAGTTAAAGCATGCAGAATCGACTCAGAATAGGAAAAGGAGACGTTTAGTTCATTTTTATGCATTCTGGCGTTCGTAGATACAAGAAAACTGTTAAAATTCTTCAGAAACGTCACTTTTGAAGCGTTTTCTTGTACTTTTAAGCCACTCAGATACCCTACGGGCTCGGAAAGTGCAACGAAACCATCAAATTTTAGCTAGAAATTGTATTTTTGTCGATTTTTATTGAATTTGAACTATATTTCAACGTTTTTTGATGGTTCTGAGCCACCAAACACACTTAAAGCATGCAGAATCGACTCAGAATAGAAAAAGGAGACGTTTAGGTCAATTTTATGCATTCTGGCATTCGTAGATACAAGAAAACTGTTAAAATTCTTCAGAAACGTCACTTTTGAAGTGTTTTCTTGTACTTTTAAGCCACTCAGATACCCTACGGGCTCGGAAAGTGCAACGAAACCATCAAATTTTAGCTAGAAACTGTATTTCTGTCGATTTTTATTGAATTTGAACTATATTTCAACGTTATTTGATGGTTCTGAGCCACCAAACACACTTAAAGCATGCAGAATACACTCAGAATAGGAAAAGGAGACGTTTAGGTCAATTTTATGCATTCTGGCGTTCGTAGATACAAGAAAACTGTTAAAATTCTTCAGAAACGTCACTTTTGAAATGTTTTCTTGTACTTTTAAGCCACTCAGATACCCTCCGGGCTCGGAAAGTGCAACGAAATCATCAAATTTTAGCTAGAAACTGTATTTTTGTCGATTTTTTTTGAATTTGGACTATATTTCAACGTTTTTTGATGGTTCTGAGCCACCAAACACACTTAAAGCATGCAGAACCGACTCAGAATAGGAAAAGGAGACGTTTAGATCAATTTTATGCATTCTGGCGTTCGTAGATACAAGAAAACTGTTAAAATTCTTCAGAAACGTCACTTTTGAAGTGCTTTCTTGTACTTTTAAGCCACTCAGTACCCTACGGGCTCGGAAAGTGCAACGAAACCATCAAATTTTAGCTAGAAACTGTATTTTTGTCGATTTTTATTGAATTTGAACTATATTTCAACGTTTTTTGATGGTTCTGAGCCACCAAACACACTTAAAGCATGCAGAATCGACTCAGAATAGGAAAAGGAGACGTTTAGGTCAATTTTATGCATTCTGGCGTTGGCAGATACAAGAAAACTGTTAAAATTCTTCAGAAACGTCACTTTTGAAGTGTTTTCTTGTACTTTTAAGCCACTCAGATACCCTACGGGCTCGGAAAGTGCAACGAAAGCATCAAATTTTAGCTTGAAACTGTATTTTTGTCGATTTTTATTAAATTTGAACTATATTTCAACGTTTTTTGATGGTTCTGAGCCACCAAACACACCTAAAGCATGCAGAATCGACTCAGAATAGGAAAAGGAGACGTTTAGGTCAATTTTATGCATTCTGGCGTTCGTAGATACAAGAAAACTGTTAAAATTCTTCAGAAACGTCACTTTTAAAGTGTTTTCTTGTACTTTTAAGCCACTCAGATACCCTACGGGCTTGGAAAGTGCAACGAAACCATCAAATTTTAGCTAGAAACTGTATTTTTGTCGATTTTTATTGAACTTGAACTATATTTCAACGTTTTTTGATGGTTCTGAGCCACCAAACACACTTAAAGCATGCAGAACCGACTCAGAATAGGAAAAGGAGACGTTTAGGTCAATTTTATGCATTCTGGCGTTCGTAGATACAAGAAAACTGTTAAAATTCTTCAGAAACGTCACTTTTGAAGTGTTTTCTTGTACTTTTAAGCCACTCAGATACCCTACGGGCTCGGAAAGTGCAACGAAACCATCAAATTTTAGCTGGAAACTGTATTTTTGTCGATTTTTATTGAATTTGAACTATATTTCAAGGTTTTTTGATGGTTCTGAGCCACCAAACACACTCAAAGCATGCAGAATCGACTCAGAATAGGAAAAGGAGACGTTGAGGTCAATTTTATGCATTCTGGCGTTCGTAGATACAAGAAAACTGTTAAAATTCATCAGAAACGTCACTTTTGAAGTGTTTTCTTGTACTTTTAAGCCACTCAGATACCCTACGGGCTCGGAAAGTGCAACGAAACCATCAAATTTTAGCTAGAAACTGTATTTTTGTCGATTTTTATTGAATTTGAACTATATTTCAACGTTTTTTGGTGGTTCTGAGCCACCAAACACACTTAAAGCATGCAGAATCGACTCAGAATAGGAAAAGGGGTCGTTTAGGTCAATTTTATGCATTCTGGCGTTCGTAGATACAAGAAAACTGTTAAAATTCTTCAGAAACGTCACTTTTGAAGTGTTTTCTTGTACTTTTAAGACTCTCAGATACCCTACGTGCTCGGAAAGTGCAACGAAACCATCAAATTTTAGCTAGAAACTGTATTTTTGTCGATTTTTATTGAATTTGAACTATATTTCAACGTTTTTTGATGGTTCTGAGCCACCAAACACACTTAAAGCATGCAGATTCGACTCAGAATAGGAAAAGGAGACGTTTAGGTCAACTTTATGCATTCTGGCGTTGGCAGATACAAGAAAACTGTTAAAATTCTTCAGAAACGTCACTTTTGAAGTGTTTTCTTGTGATTTTAAGCCACTCAGATACCCTATGGGCTTGGAAAGTGCAACGAAACCATCAAATTTCAGCTAGAAACTGTATTTTTGTCGATTTTTATAGAATTTGAACTATATTTGAACGTTTTTTGATGGTTCTGAGCCACCAAACACACTCAAAGCATGCAGAATCGACTCAGAATAGGAAAAGGAGACGTTTAGGTCAATTATATGCATTCTGGCGTTCGTAGATACAAGAAAACTGTTAAAATTCATCAGAAACGTCGCTTTTGAAGTGTTTTCTTGTACTTTTAAGCCACTCAGATACCCTACGGGCTCGGAAGGTGCAACGAGACCATCAAATTTTAGCTAGAAACTGTATTTTTGCCGATTTTTATTGAATTTGAACTATATTTCAACGTTTTTTGATGGTTCTGAGCCACCAAACACACTTAAAGCATGCAGAATCGACTCAGAATAGGAAAAGGAGACGTTTAGGTCAATTTTATGCATTCTGGCGTTCGTAGATACAAGAAAACTGTTAAAAGTCTTCAGAAACGTCACTTTTGAAGTGTTTTCTTGTACTTTTAATCCCCTCAGATACCCTACGGGCTCGGAAAGTGCAACGAAACCATCAAATTTTAGCTAGAAACTGTATTTTTGTCGATTTTTATTGAATTTGAACTATATTTCAACGTTTTTTTGATGGTTCTGAGCCACCAAACACACTTAAAGCATGCAGAAACGACTCAGAATAGGAAAAGGAGACGTTTAGGTCAATTTTATGCATTCTGGCGTTCGTAGATACAAGAAAACTGTTAAAATTCTTCAGAAACGTCACTTTTGAAGTGTTTTCTTGTACTTTTAAGCCACTCAGAAACCCAACGGGCTCGGAAAGTGCAACGAAACCATTAAATTTTAGCTAGAAACTGTATTTTTGTCGATTTTTATTGAATTTGAACTATATTTCAACGTTTTTTGATGGTTCTGAGCCACCAAACACACTTAAAGCATGCAAAATCGACTCAGAATCGGAAAAGGAGACGTTTAGGTCAATTTTATGCATTCTGGCGTTCGTAGATACAAGAAAACTGTTAAAATTCTTCAGAAACGTCACTTTTGAAGTGTTTTCTTGTACTTTTAAGCCACTCAGATACCCAATGGGCTCGGAAAGTGCAACGAAACTATCAAATTTCAGCTAGAAACTGTATTTTTGTCGATTTTTATTGAATTTGAACTATATTTCAACGTTTTTTGATGGTTCTGAGCCACCAAACACACTTAAAGCATGCAGATTCGACTCAGAATAGGAAAAGGAGACGTTTAGGTCAATTTTATGCATTCTGGCGTTGGCAGATACAAGAAAACTATTAAAATTCTTCAGAAACGTCACTATTGAAGTGTTTTCTTGTACTTTTAAGCCACTCAGTACCCTACGGGCTCGGAAAGTGCAACGAAACCATCAAATTTTAGCTAGAAACTGTATTTTTGTCGATTTTTATTGAATTTGAACTATATTTCAACGTTTTTTGATGGTTCTGAGCCACCAAACACACTTAAAGCATGCAGAATCGACTCAGAATAGGAAAAGGAGACGTTTAGGTCGATTTTATGCATTCTGGCGTTCGTAGATACAAGAAAACTGTTAAAATTCTTCAGAAACGTCACTTTTGAAGTGTTTTCTTGTACTTTTAAGCCACTCAGATACCCTACGGGCTCGGAAAGGGCAACGAAACCATCAAATTTTAGCTAGAAACTTTATTTTTGTCGATTTTTATTGAATTTGAACTATATTTCAACGTTTTTTGATGGTTCTGAGCCACCAAACACACTTAAAGCATGCAGAATCGACTCAGAATAGGAAGAGGAGACGTTTAGGTCAATTTTATGCATTCTGGCGTTCGTAGATACAAGAAAACTGTTAAAATTCTTCAGAAACGTCACTTTTGAAGTGTTTTCTTGTACTTTTAAGCCACTCAGATACCCAACGGGCTCGGAAAGTGCAACGAAACCATCAAATTTTAGCTAGAAACTGTATTTTTGTCGATTTTTATTGAATTTGAACTATATTTCAACATTATTTGATGGTTCTGAGCCACCAAACACACTTAAAGCATGCAGAATCGACTCAGAATAGGAAAAGGAGACGTTTAGGTCAATTTTATGCATTCGGGCGTTCGTAGATACAAGAAAACTGTTAAAATTCTTCAGAAACGTCACTTTTGAAGTGTTTTCTTGTACTTTTAAGCCACTCAGATACCCTACGGGCTCGGAAAGTGCAACGAAACCATGAAATTTTAGCTAGAAACTGTATTTTTGTCGATTTTTATTGAATTTGAACTATATTTCAACGTTTTTTGATGGTTCTGAGCCACCAAACACACTTAAAGCATGCAGAATCGACTCAGAATAGGAAAAGGAGACGTTTAGGTCGATTTTATGCATTCTGGCGTTCGTAGATACAAGAAAACTGTTAAAATTCTTCAGAAACGTCACTTTTGAAGTGTTTTCTTGTACTTTTAAGCCACTCAGATACCCTACGGGCTCGGAAAGGGCAACGAAACCATCAAATTTTAGCTAGAAACTTTATTTTTGTCGATTTTATTGAATTTGAACTATATTTCAACGTTTTTTGATGGTTCTGAGCCACCAAACACACTTAAAGCATGCAGAATCGACTCAGAATAGGAAGAGGAGACGTTTAGGTCAATTTTATGCATTCTGGCGTTCGTAGATACAAGAAAACTGTTAAAATTCTTCAGAAACGTCACTTTTGAAGCGTTTTCTTGTACTTTTAAGCCACTCAGATACCCTACGGGCTCGGAAAGTGCAACGAAACCATCAAATTTTAGCTAGAAACTGTATTTTTGTCGATTTTTATTGAATTTGAACTATATTTCAACGTTTTTTGATGGTTCTGAGCCACCAAACACACTTAAAGCATGCAGAATCGACTCAGAATAGGAAAAGGAGACGTTTAGGTCAATTTTATGCATTCTGGCGTTGGCAGATACAAGAAAACTGTTAAAATTCTTCAGAAACGTCACTTTTGAAGTGTTTTCTTGTACTTTTAAGCCACTCAGATACCCTACGGGCTCGGAAAGTGCAACGAAACCATCAAATTTTAGCTTGAAACTGTATTTTTGTCGATTTTTATTAAATTTGAACTATATTTCAACGTTTTTTGATGGTTCTGAGCCACCAAACACACCTAAAGCATGCAGAATCGACTCAGAATAGGAAAAGGAGACGTTTAGGTCAAATTTATGCATTCTGGCGTTCGTAGATACAAGAAAACTGTTAAATTCTTCAGAAACGTCACTTTTGAAGTGTTTTCTTGTACTTTTAAGCCACTCAGATACCCTACGGGCTCGGAAAGTGCAACGAAACCATCAAATTTTAGCTAGAAACTGTATTTTTGTCGATTTTTATTGAATTTGAACTATATTTCAACGTTTCTTGATGGTTCTGAGCCACCAAACACACTTAAAGCATGCAGAATCGACTCAGAATAGGAAAAGGAGAAGTTTAGGTCAATTTTATGCATTCTGGCGTTCGTAGATACAAGAAAACTGTTAAAATTCTTCAGAAACGTCACTTTTGAAGTGTTTTCTTGCACTTTTAAGCCACTCAGATACCCAACGGGCTCGGAAAGTGCAACGAAACCATCAAATTTTAGCTAGAAATTGTATTTTTCTCGATTTTTATTGAATTTGAACTATATTTCAAGGTTTTTTGATGGTTCTGAGCCACCAAACACACTTAAAGCATGCAGAATCGACTCAGAATAGGAAAAGGAGACGTTTAGGTCAATTTTATGCATTCTGGCATTCGTAGATACAAGAAAACTGTTAAAATTCTTCAGAAACGTCACTTTTGAAGTGTTTTCTTGTACTTTTAAGCCACTCAGATACCCAACGGGCTCGGAAAGTGCAACGAAACCATCAAATTTTAGCTAGAAACTGTATTTTTGTCGATTTTTATTGAATTTGAACTATATTTCAACATTATTTGATGGTTCTGAGCCACCAAACACACTTAAAGCATGCAGAATCGACTCAGAATAGGAAAAGGAGACGTTTAGGTCAATTTTATGCATTCGGGCGTTCGTAGATACAAGAAAACTGTTAAAATTCTTCAGAAACGTCAGTTTTGAAGTGTTTTCTTGTACTTTTAAGCCACTCAGATACCCTACGGGCTCGGAAAGTGCAACGAAACCATCAAATTTTAGCTAGAAACTGTATTTTTGTAGATTTTTATTGAATTTGAACTATATTTCAACGTTTTTTGATGGTTCCGAGCCACCAAACACACTTAAAGCATGCAGAATCGACTCAGAATAGGAAAAGGAGACGTTTAGGTCAATTTTATGCATTCTGGCGTTCGTAGATACAAGAAAACTGTTAAAATTCTTCAGGGAACGTCACTTTTGAAGTGTTTTCTTGTACTTTTAAGCCACTCAGATACCCTACGGGCTCGGAAAGTGCAACGAAACCATCAAATTTTAGCTAAAAACTGTATTTTTGTCGATTTTTAGTGAATTTGAACTATATTTCAACGTTTTTTGATGGTTCTGAGCCACCAAACACAGTTAAAGCATGCAGAATCGACTCAGAATAGGAAAAGGAGACGTTTAGTTCATTTTTATGCATTCTGGCGTTCGTAGATACAAGAAAACTGTTAAAATTCTTCAGAAACGTCACTTTTGAAGCGTTTTCTTGTACTTTTAAGCCACTCAGATACCCTACGGGCTCGGAAAGTGCAACGAAACCATCAAATTTTAGCTAGAAATTGTATTTTTGTCGATTTTTATTGAATTTGAACTATATTTCAACGTTTTTTGATGGTTCTGAGCCACCAAACACACTTAAAGCATGCAGAATCGACTCAGAATAGAAAAAGGAGACGTTTAGGTCAATTTTATGCATTCTGGCATTCGTAGATACAAGAAAACTGTTAAAATTCTTCAGAAACGTCACTTTTGAAGTGTTTTCTTGTACTTTTAAGCCACTCAGATACCCTACGGGCTCGGAAAGTGCAACGAAACCATCAAATTTTAGCTAGAAACTGTATTTCTGTCGATTTTTATTGAATTTGAACTATATTTCAACGTTATTTGATGGTTCTGAGCCACCAAACACACTTAAAGCATGCAGAATACACTCAGAATAGGAAAAGGAGACGTTTAGGTCAATTTTATGCATTCTGGCGTTCGTAGATACAAGAAAACTGTTAAAATTCTTCAGAAACGTCACTTTTGAAATGTTTTCTTGTACTTTTAAGCCACTCAGATACCCGCCGGGCTCGGAAAGTGCAACGAAATCATCAAATTTTAGCTAGAAACTGTATTTTTGTCGATTTTTTTTGAATTTGGACTATATTTCAACGTTTTTTGATGGTTCTGAGCCACCAAACACACTTAAAGCATGCAGAACCGACTCAGAATAGGAAAAGGAGACGTTTAGATCAATTTTATGCATTCTGGCGTTCGTAGATACAAGAAAACTGTTAAAATTCTTCAGAAACGTCACTTTTGAAGTGTTTTCTTGTACTTTTAAGCCACTCAGATACCCTACGGGCTCGGAAAGTGCAACGAAACCATAAAATTTTAGCTAGAAACTGTATTTTTGTCGATTTTTATTGAATTTGAACTATATTTCAACGTTTTTTGATGGTTCTGAGCCACCAAACACACTTAAAGCATGCAGAATCGACTCAGAATAGGAAAAGGAGACGTTTAGGTCAATTTTATGCATTCTGGCGTTCGTAGATACAAGAAAACTGTTAAAATTCTTCAGAAACGTCACTTTTGAAGTGCTTTCTTGTACTTTTAAGCCACTCAGTACCCTACGGGCTCGGAAAGTGCAACGAAACCATCAAATTTTAGCTAGAAACTGTATTTTTGTCGATTTTTATTGAATTTGAACTATATTTCAACGTTTTTTGATGGTTCTGAGCCACCAAACACACTTAAAGCATGCAGAATCGACTCAGAATAGGAAAAGGAGACGTTTAGGTCAATTTTATGCATTCTGGCGTTGGCAGATACAAGAAAACTGTTAAAATTCTTCAGAAACGTCACTTTTGAAGTGTTTTCTTGTACTTTTAAGCCACTCAGATACCCTACGGGCTCGGAAAGTGCAACGAAACCATCAAATTTTAGCTTGAAACTGTATTTTTGTCGATTTTTATTAAATTTGAACTATATTTCAACGTTTTTTGATGGTTCTGAGCCACCAAACACACCTAAAGCATGCAGAATCGACTCAGAATAGGAAAAGGAGACGTTTAGGTCAATTTTATGCATTCTGGCGTTCGTAGATACAAGAAAACTGTTAAAATTCTTCAGAAACGTCACTTTTAAAGTGTTTTCTTGTACTTTTAAGCCACTCAGATACCCTACGGGCTTGGAAAGTGCAACGAAACCATCAAATTTTAGCTAGAAACTGTATTTTTGTCGATTTTTATTGAACTTGAACTATATTTCAACGTTTTTTGATGGTTCTGAGCCACCAAACACACTTAAAGCATGCAGAACCGACTCAGAATAGGAAAAGGAGACGTTTAGGTCAATTTTATGCATTCTGGCGTTCGTAGATACAAGAAAACTGTTAAAATTCTTCAGAAACGTCACTTTTGAAGTGTTTTCTTGTACTTTTAAGCCACTCAGATACCCTACGGGCTCGGAAAGTGCAACGAAACCATCAAATTTTAGCTGGAAACTGTATTTTTGTCGATTTTTATTGAATTTGAACTATATTTCAAGGTTTTTTGATGGTTCTGAGCCACCAAACACACTCAAAGCATGCAGAATCGACTCAGAATAGGAAAAGGAGACGTTGAGGTCAATTTTATGCATTCTGGCGTTCGTAGATACAAGAAAACTGTTAAAATTCATCAGAAACGTCACTTTTGAAGTGTTTTCTTGTACTTTTAAGCCACTCAGATACCCTACGGGCTCGGAAAGTGCAACGAAACCATCAAATTTTAGCTAGAAACTGTATTTTTGTCGATTTTTATTGAATTTGAACTATATTTCAACGTTTTTTGGTGGTTCTGAGCCACCAAACACACTTAAAGCATGCAGAATCGACTCAGAATAGGAAAAGGGGTCGTTTAGGTCAATTTTATGCATTCTGGCGTTCGTAGATACAAGAAAACTGTTAAAATTCTTCAGAAACGTCACTTTTGAAGTGTTTTCTTGTACTTTTAAGACTCTCAGATACCCTACGTGCTCGGAAAGTGCAACGAAACCATCAAATTTTAGCTAGAAACTGTATTTTTGTCGATTTTTATTGAATTTGAACTATATTTCAACGTTTTTTGATGGTTCTGAGCCACCAAACACACTTAAAGCATGCAGATTCGACTCAGAATAGGAAAAGGAGACGTTTAGGTCAACTTTATGCATTCTGGCGTTGGCAGATACAAGAAAACTGTTAAAATTCTTCAGAAACGTCACTTTTGAAGTGTTTTCTTGTGGTTTTAAGCCACTCAGATACCCTATGGGCTTGGAAAGTGCAACGAAACCATCAAATTTCAGCTAGAAACTGTATTTTTGTCGATTTTTATAGAATTTGAACTATATTTGAACGTTTTTTGATGGTTCTGAGCCACCAAACACACTCAAAGCATGCAGAATCGACTCAGAATAGGAAAAGGAGACGTTTAGGTCAATTATATGCATTCTGGCGTTCGTAGATACAAGAAAACTGTTAAAATTCATCAGAAACGTCGCTTTTGAAGTGTTTTCTTGTACTTTTAAGCCACTCAGATACCCTACGGGCTCGGAAGGTGCAACGAGACCATCAAATTTTAGCTAGAAACTGTATTTTTGCCGATTTTTATTGAATTTGAACTATATTTCAACGTTTTTTGATGGTTCTGAGCCACCAAACACACTTAAAGCATGCAGAATCGACTCAGAATAGGAAAAGGAGACGTTTAGGTCAATTTTATGCATTCTGGCGTTCGTAGATACAAGAAAACTGTTAAAAGTCTTCAGAAACGTCACTTTTGAAGTGTTTTCTTGTACTTTTAATCCCCTCAGATACCCTACGGGCTCGGAAAGTGCAACGAAACCATCAAATTTTAGCTAGAAACTGTATTTTTGTCGATTTTTATTGAATTTGAACTATATTTCAACGTTTTTTTGATGGTTCTGAGCCACCAAACACACTTAAAGCATGCAGAAACGACTCAGAATAGGAAAAGGAGACGTTTAGGTCAATTTTATGCATTCTGGCGTTCGTAGATACAAGAAAACTGTTAAAATTCTTCAGAAACGTCACTTTTGAAGTGTTTTCTTGTACTTTTAAGCCACTCAGAAACCCAACGGGCTCGGAAAGTGCAACGAAACCATCAAATTTTAGCTAGAAACTGTATTTTTGTCGATTTTTATTGAATTTGAACTATATTTCAACGTTTTTTGATGGTTCTGAGCCACCAAACACACTTAAAGCATGCAAAATCGACTCAGAATCGGAAAAGGAGACGTTTAGGTCAATTTTACGCATTCTGGCGTTCGTAGATACAAGAAAACTGTTAAAATTCTTCAGAAACGTCACTTTTGAAGTGTTTTCTTGTACTTTTAAGCCACTCAGATACCCAATGGGCTCGGAAAGTGCAACGAAACCATCAAATTTTAGCTAGAAACTGTATTTTTGTCGATTTTTATTGAATTTGAACTATATTTCAACGTTTTTTGATGGTTCTGAGCCACCAAACACACTTAAAGCATGCAGATTCGACTCAGAATAGGAAAAGGAGACGTTTAGGTCAATTTTATGCATTCTGGCGTTGGCAGATACAAGAAAACTATTAAAATTCTTCAGAAACGTCACTATTGAAGTGTTTTCTTGTACTTTTAAGCCACTCAGTACCCTACGGGCTCGGAAAGTGCAACGAAACCATCAAATTTTAGCTAGAAACTGTATTTTTGTCGATTTTTATTGAATTTGAACTATATTTCAACGTTTTTTGATGGTTCTGAGCCACCAAACACACTTAAAGCATGCAGAATCGACTCAGAATAAGAAAAGGAGACGTTTAGGTCGATTTTATGCATTCTGGCGTTCGTAGATACAAGAAAACTGTTAAAATTATTCAGAAACGTCACTTTTGAAGTGTTTTCTTGTACTTTTAAGCCACTCAGATACCCTACGGGCTCGGAAAGGGCAACGAAACCATCAAATTTTAGCTAGAAACTTTATTTTTGTCGATTTTTATTGAATTTGAACTATATTTCAACGTTTTTTGATGGTTCTGAGCCACCAAACACACTTAAAGCATGCAGAATCGACTCAGAATAGGAAGAGGAGACGTTTAGGTCAATTTTATGCATTCTGGCGTTCGTAGATACAAGAAAACTGTTAAAATTCTTCAGAAACGTCACTTTTGAAGCGTTTTCTTGTACTTTTAAGCCACTCAGATACCCTACGGGCTCGGAAAGTGCAACGAAACCATCAAATTTTAGCTAGAAACTGTATTTTTGTCGATTTTTATTGAATTTGAACTATATTTCAACGTTTTTTGATGGTTCTGAGCCACCAAACACACTTAAAGCATGCAGAATCGACTCAGAATAGGAAAAGGAGACGTTTAGGTCAATTTTATGCATTCTGGCGTTGGCAGATACAAGAAAACTGTTAAAATTCTTCAGAAACGTCACTTTTGAAGTGTTTTCTTGTACTTTTAAGCCACTCAGATACCCTACGGGCTCGGAAAGTGCAACGAAACCATGAAATTTTAGCTTGAAACTGTATTTTTGTCGATTTTTATTAAATTTGAACTATATTTCAACGTTTTTTGATGGTTCTGAGCCACCAAACACACCTAAAGCATGCAGAATCGACTCAGAATAGGAAAAGGAGACGTTTAGGTCAATTTTATGCATTCTGGCATTCGTAGATACAAGAAAACTGTTAAAATTCTTCAGAAACGTCACTTTTGAAGTGTTTTCTTGTACTTTTAAGCCACTCAGATACCCAACGGGCTCGGAAAGTGCAACGAAACCATCACATTTTAGCTAGAAACTGTATTTTTGTCGATTTTTATTGAATTTGAACTATATTTCAACATTATTTGATGGTTCTGAGCCACCAAACACACTTAAAGCATGCAGAATCGACTCAGAATAGGAAAAGGAGACGTTTAGGTCAATTTTATGCATTCGGGCGTTCGTAGATACAAGAAAACTGTTAAAATTCTTCAGAAACGTCACTTTTGAAGTGTTTTCTTGTACTTTTAAGCCACTCAGATACCCTACGGGCTCGGAAAGTGCAACGAAACCATGAAATTTTAGCTAGAAACTGTATTTTTGTCGATTTTTATTGAATTTGAACTATATTTCAACGTTTTTTGATGGTTCTGAGCCACCAAACACACTTAAAGCATGCAGAATCGACTCAGAATAGGAAAAGGAGACGTTTAGGTCGATTTTATGCATTCTGGCGTTCGTAGATACAAGAAAACTGTTAAAATTCTTCAGAAACGTCACTTTTGAAGTGTTTTCTTGTACTTTTAAGCCACTCAGATACCCTACGGGCTCGGAAAGGGCAACGAAACCATCAAATTTTAGCTAGAAACTTTATTTTTGTCGATTTTTATTGAATTTGAACTATATTTCAACGTTTTTTGATGGTTCTGAGCCACCAAACACACTTAAAGCATGCAGAATCGACTCAGAATAGGAAGAGGAGACGTTTAGGTCAATTTTATGCATTCTGGCGTTCGTAGATACAAGAAAACTGTTAAAATTCTTCAGAAACGTCACTTTTGAAGCGTTTTCTTGTACTTTTAAGCCACTCAGATACCCTACGGGCTCGGAAAGTGCAACGAAACCATCAAATTTTAGCTAGAAACTGTATTTTTGTCGATTTTTATTGAATTTGAACTATATTTCAACGTTTTTTGATGGTTCTGAGCCACCAAACACACTTAAAGCATGCAGAATCGACTCAGAATAGGAAAAGGAGACGTTTAGGTCAATTTTATGCATTCTGGCGTTGGCAGATACAAGAAAACTGTTAAAATTCTTCAGAAACGTCACTTTTGAAGTGTTTTCTTGTACTTTTAAGCCACTCAGATACCCAACGGGCTCGGAAAGTGCAACGAAACCATCAAATTTTAGCTAGAAACTGTATTTTTGTCGATTTTTATTGAATTTGAACTATATTTCAACATTATTTGATGGTTCTGAGCCACCAAACACACTTAAAGCATGCAGAATCGACTCAGAATAGGAAAAGGAGACGTTTAGGTCAATTTTATGCATTCGGGCGTTCGTAGATACAAGAAAACTGTTAAAATTCTTCAGAAACGTCAGTTTTGAAGTGTTTTCTTGTACTTTTAAGCCACTCAGATACCCTACGGGCTCGGAAAGTGCAACGAAACCATCAAATTTTAGCTAGAAACTGTATTTTTGTAGATTTTTATTGAATTTGAACTATATTTCAACGTTTTTTGATGGTTCCGAGCCACCAAACACACTTAAAGCATGCAGAATCGACTCAGAATAGGAAAAGGAGACGTTTAGGTCAATTTTATGCATTCTGGCGTTCGTAGATACAAGAAAACTGTTAAAATTCTTCAGGGAACGTCACTTTTGAAGTGTTTTCTTGTACTTTTAAGCCACTCAGATACCCTACGGGCTCGGAAAGTGCAACGAAACCATCAAATTTTAGCTAAAAACTGTATTTTTGTCGATTTTTAGTGAATTTGAACTATATTTCAACGTTTTTTGATGGTTCTGAGCCACCAAACACAGTTAAAGCATGCAGAATCGACTCAGAATAGGAAAAGGAGACGTTTAGGTCATTTTTATGCATTCTGGCGTTCGTAGATACAAGAAAACTGTTAAAATTCTTCAGAAACGTCACTTTAAAAGCGTTTTCTTGTACTTTTAAGCCACTCAGATACCCTACGGGCTCGGAAAGTGCAACGAAACCATCAAATTTTAGCTAGAAATTGTATTTTTGTCGATTTTTATTGAATTTGAACTATATTTCAACGTTTTTTGATGGTTCTGAGCCACCAAACACACTTAAAGCATGCAGAATCGACTCAGAATAGAAAAAGGAGACGTTTAGGTCAATTTTATGCATTCTGGCATTCGTAGATACAAGAAAACTGTTAAAATTCTTCAGAAACGTCACTTTTGAAGTGTTTTCTTGTACTTTTAAGCCACTCAGATACCCTACGGGCTCGGAAAGTGCAACGAAACCATCAAATTTTAGCTAGAAACTGTATTTCTGTCGATTTTTATTGAATTTGAACTATATTTCAACGTTATTTGATGGTTCTGAGCCACCAAACACACTTAAAGCATGCAGAATACACTCAGAATAGGAAAAGGAGACGTTTAGGTCAATTTTATGCATTCTGGCGTTCGTAGATACAAGAAAACTGTTAAAATTCTTCAGAAACGTCACTTTTGAAATGTTTTCTTGTACTTTTAAGCCACTCAGATACCCTCCGGGCTCGGAAAGTGCAACGAAATCATCAAATTTTAGCTAGAAACTGTATTTTTGTCGATTTTTTTTGAATTTGGACTATATTTCAACGTTTTTTGATGGTTCTGAGCCACCAAACACACTTAAAGCATGCAGAACCGACTCAGAATAGGAAAAGGAGACGTTTAGATCAATTTTATGCATTCTGGCGTTCGTAGATACAAGAAAACTGTTAAAATTCTTCAGAAACGTCACTTTTGAAGTGTTTTCTTGTACTTTTAAGCCACTCAGATACCCTACGGGCTCGGAAAGTGCAACGAAACCATAAAATTTTAGCTAGAAACTGTATTTTTGTCGATTTTTATTGGATTTGAACTATATTTCAACGTTTTTTGATGGTTCTGAGCCACCAAACACACTTAAAGCATGCAGAATCGACTCAGAATAGGAAAAGGAGACGTTTAGGTCAATTTTATGCATTCTGGCGTTCGTAGATACAAGAAAACTGTTAAAATTCTTCAGAAACGTCACTTTTGAAGTGCTTTCTTGTACTTTTAAGCCACTCAGATACCCTACGGGCTCGGAAAGTGCAGCGAAACCATCAAATTTTAGCTAGAAACTGTATTTTTGTAGATTTTTATTGAATTTGAACTATATTTCAACGTTTTTTGATGGTTCTGAGCCACCAAACACACTTAAAGCATGCAGAATGGACTCAGAATAGGAAAAGGAGACGTTTAGGTCAATTTAATGCATTCTGGCGTTCGTAGATACAAGAAAACTGTTAAAATTCTTCAGAAACGTCACTTTTGAAGTGTTTTCTTGTACTTTTAAGCCACTCAGATACCCTACGGGCTCGGAAAGTGCAGCGAAACCATCAAATTTTAGCTAGAAACTGTATTTTTGTAGATTTTTATTGAATTTGAACTATATTTCAACGTTTTTTGATGGTTCTGAGCCACCAAACACACTTAAAGCATGCAGAATCGACTCAGAATAGGAAAAGGAGACGTTTAGGTCAATTTTATGCATTCTGGCGTTCGTAGATACAAGAAAACTGTTAAAATTCATCAGAAACGTCACTTTTGAAGTGTTTTCTTGTACTTTTAAGCCACTCAGATACCCTACGGGCTCGGAAAGTGCAACGAAACCATCAAATTTTAGCTAGAAACTGTATTTTTGTCGATTTTTATTGAATTTGAAATATATTTCAACGTTTTTTGATGGTTCTGAGCCACCAAATACACTTAAAGCATGCAGAATCGACTCAGAATAGGAAAAGGGGACGTTTAGGTCAATTTTATGCATTCTGGCGTTCGTAGATACAAGAAAACTGTTAAAATTCTTCAGAAACGTCACTTTTGAAGTGTTTTCTTGTACTTTTAAGCCTCTCAGATACCCTATGGGCTCGGAAAGTGCAACGAAACCATCAAATTTTAGCTAGAAACTGTATTTTTGACGATTTTTATTGAATTTGAACTATATTTCAACGTTTTTTGATGGTTCTGAGCCACCAAACACACTTAAAGCATGCAGAATCGACTCAGAATAGAAACTCTACGATCTGTAACAACAATAGAGTTAAGAAAAAATTTTTTTTAAAAAGGACGGGAACAAGAACTCACCCATCCTGGTAGAAAGTCGGGGAGAGAATGAAGAAAAGCAACCAACACATTTTTTAATCGCCAGATAGAAGAAGCATTGTTGGCATAAAATATGTTATCGAGGACGACAAACAAGAAGAGAGAGGGAACAATGGGAAAGGGCGCTGACGAGGACCGACCACCGACCAATGCTTAGTTCAAAAAGGAAAAAGAAAGAAAAAAGAAACGGGGACGCGATAAAAGATAAGCTCGAGTGAACAAATCAGGGAGAAGAACAAGACGCCAAGGAATCTTCAAAGGAATCGCCGCTTAAATTTTTAAATCCTCCGGGAACCCCCCAGCAAACGTGAGGGCTACCCACCGAAAACAACAGCCAGAAACCCTACAGGTCCTAAAAGGCGTGAATAAACATCGGAAAAAAAAAACCGAAATGCAATCCCGGGAACCAAGCGATAAGCGAGCCAGCGAATATCGACGCTAATTACCCCTGAGAAGATAACAGACAGGCAAGCAACAGAAGACGCTGCGCTGTGCAGTTTGGACGTGGGCAGAAAGATAAAGACAAAAGGGGACATTAAATGCGGAATTCTTCCGATTAATGATGGGAATCCAACAATAAGAGAAATCAGTAAAAGGGATGTAACGAGGACAGAGGAAAAAGGTCCGAGACCCACCACAAACAGAGCCTCCCCAACCCGCCAAAACTAACACCATCACTCGTTCAATACGCAAAAACACCTCATATTAGAAAAATTCTCCACAATTAATCAAGGGATGATTCTTACCAAAATGGGAACTCTTACGCCATCTATCGGTAGAAGGTGTAACTGAGAGTCCAAGCGCACACCGTCACTTCGCAGGCACCTTCCCACGCGAATCTCGCGTCACCTATCGGTGCGAAGCACAAATAAAAGTCAAGACCCACACTAACACTCTGCACTTACAGTCGCCGTGATGTCGCACACTCTTGAAGACCGCACGTGACCAACAGATGGTCTTAGTTACAACAAAAACCCCCGCACTTTTTATTCACCCCGTTCTCTCAAGATTGAGAACAACCCGTAAGGCTAATCATGTTATCAACTTAGGAAACACGTGCGCAATATTCAATACCAGTCGTTAAACACATGCTACCACCTGTTAATTGTAATTAAATAACAGTAGCCTCACTAGTGTATTCAAAATTGCCTAACCACCGTACGCAATAAATCTTTTTCTAAAATTAAAGGGCTTGGGTTTCCCTTAATAGTTTTCTACAAGTATTTTTTTTTTATAAAACCACCATTCAGAACACGCGTTTTTATTAACAAGTTAGCCACGATGATTTTCACCGTTTTATAAAGTCACCATTACGCACTTGCGATTCTCGTAACCACTCAACAGTGATTTTTTTTTATCAGGCAACTATGTTTTCGTTCACAATTTAACAACAATAATTCCTATATAAAACTACCCTTAAGGACTTCCGTTTCCTTTTAACAATTTAGTAACAAAATTTTGCAAGGCCACCCTTAAGGACTTGCGCGTCCATTCACGACTTAGCAACAATAAATGTTTTCCTAAACTTTAAGAACTGTGGTTTTCCACTAACAAACCAGAAACTCTAAATTATTTTTAAATTATTCAAGAAACACTACGCAATTGCGACTCGTTTCTTGCAGTCCAAGTGACGTGCATACTTGTAAATATTAGTAATGATTAATCATTTGTGAACATTAAGCTAGTGCCTTATTGATCAATAATCCAACTTACAATAAGTAGAGTTAATGAATTAAGGAAGTAATAGCCAAGGGGTTGTTGACAATCGGTAACCATCGGGGCACGTCAATGACAATCAACAACAAAGGAATCTCACGAATACCCGCGTTCTAAGTACCACTAATACTAACCACCGATACGCATAAACGAACCAACCACAGGAGCTGATAAGAGTGATAACTCTGGAAACTTATTTTCAGACTACGAATTCAAAAAGAAATCATAACTCGATAAAAGATCTATAACTTAAACAAACAAAACTGTGGGAGAAATAACCCGACACCAACACCAACGAAAGAATTCATAATGACGAACGGTACCGACCCTCCTCGACCAGAGGCACCAACGGTGACCTTGGAATCAATTCCAAGCTTTTCAGGGGAAGGGTCAGTGCGAGTCTTTCTGGGATACATTGAGGACTACGGTCAACTGATAGGCTGGAATGACAAACAAAAGGTACAGGTGGCCAAGCTAAAACTGACTGGAGAGCTCGTCGCTTACTGGAATGGAATGACAAATTACGAGACACCGACACTTGGGAAGAGTGGTCGGCAGAATTAAAGAAAAGATACGAACGGCCTGTATTCACAACCGAGGCCACACTTCAAATCAGGACATGCAAGCAACGCGTTGGCGAGTCAGTCACTGACTTCAGTGAAAGGCTTCAGGTACTGGCAGCAACCACTTATCAGAAAACTGGTGACGGTGATAAGGATAGATGGAGAAAAGAACATCTAAAGGAGGAATGTTTGGAACAATTCATGGAAGGCCTATTGATGCCCATTGGACAGCGAGTCATGTCGGCACAACCGGCCACTTTTGAAAATGCAGTCGCCCTAGCAATCAGGGAAGAGTTCATCGAGAGACGCACCGAAAAGGGCACCTATCAACGAAAGATCGAAGTCAATCTACCAGCAGCTACATCTACAGCGGTGGATGAAGAGACTGAAAAACCATACCACCAAGGGTCAGGAGAGAGAGAAAGGCCAAATGATCAGTGGAAGGCAAATTACAACCGAGTCCGCGGACCGGACGGCCGACCTCCTCACTGGCTAGGGACAAACCAACCCCACCGAGGATCAGGAACCCCAGCAAACACAAATGCCAGGCCAGAGTGGGGAAGGAACAGGACCTCTTACGATAAGTCGAACATCACCTGCTATCGATGCGGCAGACAAGGACATATTCAAAGAGAATGTCGACAACGACAACAACAATATCAAAACCCGCCGTGTTGCACGCACGCCCAAGGATGCAGCAGACAAGGACAGAGCAATAGTCGCTCATTCTTCGCATCCAGAAGTCAGGAAAGAAATCGTCCTTTAAACTCTTCGAGGACCGAACCCGTGGGGAAGGTTACGGTCCGCCAAGGAACCCACCCAAATCCCAACCAACATTAGCCTACCAAACTCCAAGGCGCCAGGTCTGCTATATGCGTCTGAACATAAGCGAACTCAATAGGTTCTGTGTGACAGGGAATTCACACCAAGTAGTGGTCTTTGTCGACACGGGAGCAGATTTATCACTAATCAAACGAGAAGCCATTGACCTTCTGGATAAACCCATCATCCAACGCATAGCTCTCGTAATACGCGACGTACAAGGCAGACCCATACCATATGAAGGAATCATTCAAGTACCATTACAACTCAGCAAGGAAACGGAAATTGTACATGATTTTATAATCGTTTACGATGACATCAAATTCAAGGGAGACATACTCGTAGGGCTGGATTTTCTCAGTAAATTTAGGGTTCGAATTTGCTGGGCGGCTAAAACCATACAAATCCAAGATTGCCATCTACCATTAACCGCAGCCATAGATAACGAACATGACAACTTCAGGAACAATAGTCACCACAAGGCTCAATACAGTGATCAAACCCATGACAATATACAACAGAGAAACAATGACAAAGTAGAACAAGGAATAGTAAGTAACCAAGAGAATTATAGTAGTATGAGCATTAGAACAATTACTGATAACTCTGCAGAGTATTTTTGCACGTGTACCGCATTGCCAAAAGGGCAGCGAAATTGTACTAGCGAAATAGGCAACAAAAACGATAATCTAAACCCACTTACCGACGTCGGAGAGAAAGAAAACACAAAAAGTAAACAACACACTGACAGCAAACGATATAGTGAGAAAAGAAACAAATATAACAATGCAAAATGTAATGAAGTTGAGAATAGCAATAATCAAGATAACATAATAAATAACGAAGTTACGATGAAAAAGAAAGACATGAGTATTACTGTAAAGAAGGAAGACATGAGTGATGAAGAAACCGAAATTGTATTAAAGCCTCCGGAGGCAAAACACTATACCGAACCGGAGTTGAGAGAAATTGAGCAGAAATCTCACAGGAAACAGGGTATGGCAACTCAGAAAGAAACCAACTCAAATATAGTTCGTTTGGCTCACGATATCGAACTCCAACCAAAAAGCCAGACGATCTGTTGTGGTATTATGACGGGTCAGGCCAACTCGCCATTTATCATTATAGAACCACGCAATACCCAAATGCCCGGCGTACTAGTCGCCCGAGTGCTCTGCGCGACTCAAAAATACCTCCCGATTCGTATAGTCAATTTTCTGAACATAAGCACAAAGCTACCCAAAAACAAAATCATGGGATCGTGTGTTGAAGCCATGGTAGAAAACGAACCTAAAGTTGAAGACGCTTCTATAAATACTGTACTAACAGAAGAAGAAAAGCAACAAGAGATAGAGGAATTGTATCAAAAATTAAACTACCCCAAGGAAAATAATTTCCATCAAAAAGCCCTTGAGAAATTAATAGCAGAATTCATCGACATTTTCCGAAAACCAGACCAACATTTAACATGTACAAGTCGAGTCAAACACCGTATAATCACCGAAACGGTGCAACCCATTACCAAAAGACCCTACCGAGTACCCTACCACCGAAGAGAAATCCTCGATAGAGAGATTCATCAACTATTAAATAATGATATCATTAGAGAAAGCCAATCTCCATGGAGTGCCCCTGCACTCTTAGTCGAGAAAAAACCCATTCCGGGCGAAGAACCTGAATTCCGACTGTGTATCGATTACAGAGAACTGAACAAGATCACTAAACCAGATTTCTTCCCACTGCCTGTACTGCAAGATACGTTAGATCAATTAACCGGAGCTAGTTTGTTTTCCATCATGGACATGGCCAGCGGATACTTCCAGGTAGAATTAGAAGAAGAGGACAAAGAAATCAGTGCCTGCAGCACACCAACAGGCCACTACGAGTTCAATCGCATGGCTATGGAATTAAGAAATGCCCCCAGCACCTGGCAACGACTGATGTATGCCGTATTTTCGGGCCTTATCGGCTCCGAGTGCCTAGCATACTTAGACGACGTCATTGTTTTTAGCAACAACGACCCGCAAGAACACATTAAACGCCTTAGGGATGTGTTCATAAGAATGCGCGAGGCAAACCTCAAGTTCAAACCCACCAAATGCAATTTCATGATGCGAGAGGCGAAGTATCTAGAACACATAATTTCGGCTGATGGATGCAAAACAGACCCCGAAAAGACTAGGGCCGTAGAAAAATACCCGACACCCACAAACCCAAAGGAAATAAGAGCATTCTTAGGGTTATGCGGATTCTATCGAAAGTTCGTCCCAAAATTCTCAGAAATTGCTCGACCCTTATCAGACCTAACCAAAAAGGACACACCCTTCGAATGGGATGACAACCAACAAGGAGCGTTCAATGCATTAAAAGAAGCACTGGTTAATCCACCCATTTTAAAATATCCAGATTTCACAAGACCCTTTGTCCTAGCAACTGATGCGAGTGGAGTGTCGGTAAGCGCCATTCTCGCACAAAAATACTCAATTGAACACCCCATCTGTTACGCCAGTTGAGGCCTGAAAGGAGCTGAACTGCGCTATAGCACCATCGAGAGGGAATTACTAGCGGTTGTCTGGGCAGTAAAATACTTTAGGGTCTATCTCACAGGCACCCACTTCACCATATTTACGGACCATCGACCCTTAAAATATCTCTTTTCGCTGAAACATCCAAGCTCTCGCCTAGCGCGATGGGCGATCTGCTTAATGGAATACGACTTCGACATTGAATACCGACCAGGAAAAAGGAATCATGTCGACGCATTTACCAGGCTGGATTACACCGAACTGACCAACATTCCGGAGATGGAAATAAAGAACATCTCCGCCGAGATGCCAAAGAACGTCCCCATCATCTATGACTGGGAAGAGATAAGAAGATTACCAAAGACAGATCCGGAGGTGATGCGACTAATCAATATTGAAGGATTTTACCTCGCCTCTAACGGTCTGTGTTATAAGACCCGGGAAGAACCACACAGAGAGGACGCACTTGTGGTACCCACATCAATGAAAAAACGCATCATTCAATTATATCACGACACCCCGTGGACAGCCCACGGCGGAGTGTCCAAGAAAACACAACTCATCCAGCACAACTTCTATTGGAGAGGAATGCGAAATGATGTAGGCATTTACTTTCAGGGATGCCCCTCGTGTAATATCCATAAAACGCACCCTGCCATGGCTCCCGAGATGCAAGTGATGACAGTCCCATCCTGCGTATGGGGCATGATATCTCTAGACATTGTGGGACCCCTACACCGGACAAGTGCAGGAAACCAATACCTCCTAACCTGCATGGACTATCTCAGTCGCTACCCCAAGTGCATCCCAATACCAGACATGAGAGCTACGACGGTAGCCAAGGCTTTTGTAACTCAGGTCATTACGAGACACGGTGCACCACATATCCTCCTCACCGACTGTTGTACTCAATTCATTTCGGAGTTATTCCGAGAAGTTTGCAAAACGCTGGATATCGAGAAAATACAAACAAGCCCCTACAGACCCGCCACCAACGGAGTGATCGAACGCATGCACCATGTACTCAAGACTATGTTTTCACATTACTTATCTGACGAATACATCGAATGGGACGAAATGATCCCCTTCGTATTAATGGCATATCGAAGTCGAATACATGAAGCTACCAGGGAAACACCATTCTTCCTGTTACATGGAAGGGACATGGAATTGCCCTTCCACACGCTCACCAAACCAACCAGGGTGAAATACGACCTCGATGACAACTATGTAACAGAAATGTTGGCTCGAATTCGCTCAGCCTGGAAGAGTGCTGCAGAAACAATCGAAGTAAACAATCAAGCTCGCTGTGACAAGTTCAACAGAAAAGCGAAGGCTTACAGTTACCAACCAGGAGATAAAGTTTACCTACATACACCAGCAGTTAAAGGGCGGAAATTAGCAACGAAATTCCAACCGAATGATCCACCACTGCGGCATGCATAGCCACAGCAGTGTGGTTGCAAAAGGATTATATACCTACCTATACAAAGTTGGCCGAGAAAACTGCAAGGCCATCCACCAGTTCAGAGAATTCCGAGGACTTCATGACCAGGTCTTCTCTGGGCTGCAGCCAAATGGCACCATAGGAGGATCAGTGACCCCCGCCGGAAAACTGCAGACCGACGGTACTTGTACCGGAACCACCTTTACCGAAGATGGAACAACATGGGAGAATGTGATAGTCACCGCTACTGTGACCATCACCATTAAAGACTACGAAGCTACCCTGAAACTAGACCAAGACGAAGTCGTCTTGCACGGTGGCTACTCGTGCTCCTTCCTAAGTGGTTACTGCATTGACGCAGTAATGGGAGAAACCGCATGGGATCCAGTTACCCCCCAGGAGTGCAACTCCTATGCCACCTTATACAACGGTCAAGGATACCTTGTTCGTCAGAAAAACACCTCTAACCCCATTATGTACGTCGTAGTGAAGGACGGAGACAGAGTCTTTGCACTCTCCCTCATTAAAACAGCAACGATCTGTGGAACCCTGGTATGGCAGACAGAACATCCAAAGCTACTCGTGCTCGAAAAAAACCAGGAGCGCGTATGCTGAACTGGGGAAATCACGCGAGAAAAGAAAACATCGACTTAACAGTATACGTGAACTCAAAGTTCTTGTATATGGAACAATCACTGAAAACATCAATCGATCGAGCGTACGCTCACACAGTCCACCGGCGTTGCCTCCTCAGAAGGGAAATTCTTTTAAATAGATTGGTCCTTGCACCCCTATCACCTAACACCATCAGTACTTTGGTCAAGGGACAGGCCGGCTTTGTGGGAAAAGTAGCCGGCGAAGTCTTGTACATTCTACAATGTGTCCCACGAGTAGTGGAGATACGACGAGAAACAACCTGCTACGCAGAACTACCCGTGAAAGTAGACAACAGTAGCTATTTCATGTCGCCAATCACACGTATTCTACAGCGATACGCCGAACAAATGGAATGCAATTCATTAATTCCCCCACTATACTACATCAACAACAGATGGACTAGTTTTAGTCCCAATCCGGGTACCACCTATACACCAGCCATCCTAGAGGTGGACACCGAGACCAAACTAACGTTCACACCGATCCAAAACCTAGGAGCCGGAAGAATATACACCGCCCAAGAAATACGCGAGGCCCAAGACGCTATGCTTTTTGGATTCGAGCGAAAGGCTTTATCAAATATCTTAACGCGGAAAATGGTTGGTCAAAACGTAGAAACTCAGGGAGTGTCTCTACTCCACATGTTTAGCGCAGAGGAAATAGAAAAATTGGTCGAATCAGCTCTAGACAAGATGTGGGGATGGTTTCGATGCATTGGTACTTGGACGAGCGGATTAATCGGCATCTACTGCATCATCAGATTTATCAAGATATTAATCGAAATCTTAATCAACGCCATTGCAATACAAAAAGAACATGGCTGGTCTCTCAAGATATTAGCTAGCTTCTGGGATACCATGACAATTTGGCTACTACACAAGAAACACAAGAAGGACGTAAGTAGCAGGCTACACCGAACGCTGGGCCATCTGAACGAAACCGACCACGGTGATCCAGCTGTTCTTCGAGATCCCAACCACATAGGCATAGCAAGCGCCCCTACTCAAGCGCTAGCAACGTCTGCCGACGATTCCAACATTACTTCTACTACTTCCCCCACGCTTCTTACCCGTGACGGTACGGTTTATACCGGGCTGAATCAGGCAGTCCAAGACC